>NC_135212.1:14140909-14165909 GCF_052324685.1 Brachyhypopomus gauderio
ACACAATGGTCAGATGACTTCCAACTGCATAATTATTTCTTCTAAAACTGCTTCAGTGGTTATTACCTTACACAAACATAATTTACAAATGAGTAAGACTGTAATCACTTTTATTTTGTGCCCACTGTAGTGAACATATAACCTAATATAACGAAGCACCTGAAATAGTATTAAAAAATTGGGTCACAATAGTCTGTTTGACTTTTCGAATAAGCTGTGTGAAAACACAGAAGATTTAAAGAACAATAAAAAATGCGGTCTGGTACAACTTGACACTGCCGCGGTAAACGTTCATTAAAGATGTAAAGATTATTCTACACATTAAAGAAGGAAAAAATGGTTTTGTTTCATGTATTATGATCGCGTGGCGCAGCGGCACGAGCGCATCTCTCTCATCCCCACAGCTCGAGGCGCTGGGCTGATCCGCGGGGCTACAGTCCGGACTGGCGTATATAAACTATCACACCCGCGGAAGACGTTTCTTACAAAGTTATTAGGACAAACACACTCTAAACACACGCTGTCTACACTTATCTACTGATTTTGAAAACCATTTACTCGTAACACACACGTTGTTGTAGATTACAAGAGACAATAATGGGACTAAGGTGTAGTTGAAGCACGTTTACCTGCAGACCCAGGACCGTGCTGAACTTCTTCCCACCCTGCGACTCAGTCGTTTATAAGAAACCAAATTCCGACAGCTTCCCATGAGCTACACAGCGACGTTTGCATATTTGCAATTTTGTCAGCGTGGTACGAAGCAAATGCCATGGAGTAAGCCGCCCTCACTCTCCGGCAGTCTGCAGTCCTAATGAAAGTTTCTTCCGCGAAAGCCTGTACGCTCGGAGCGGGTCACACACACAACAGACACGCCTTTCCTCACGCAGCCCTGCTACCGGGTCCACTGGCTCCCAACCTCACGGGAACATGATAGAAAATACAGGTGATCAAACCCAATAACTGAGCACGCAGTCACCAGCGGAAAGGTGACACAGGGCAGGAATCACTGTGGGCGCGGCTTCTTAAGTAAATATCTCAGTGATTCAAGTTATGGAAGACATGACCAGGACAATCGCTGGACTGCTGCCATAATGTTCTGTAAATTATTATCTCGCCATTTCATTCCTCTTTGTCGCTCTCACACACATTCTCTCTCTCTTTCTCTCTCTCTCTCTCTCTCTCTCTCTCTCTCTCTCTCTCTCTCTCTCTCTCTTTCTCTCTCTCTCTCTCAAGTTATTTTGTTGACAGGTTTATTGTCGCTCACACTGCTACCGGCCATTCTTGCCTGGACCTGCTCTGTAGGAGTCTCAGTGTGTCAGTGTACAGTGTCAATCTCAGTGTACAGTGTACAGTGTCAGTGTCAGTGTCCAGTGTACAGAGTCAGTGTTAGTGTACAGTCTCAATGTACAGTGTACAGTCTCAATGTACAGTGTACAGTGGCAGTGTCAGTGCAGTCCCAGTGTACAATGTCAGTCTCAGTGTACAGTGTTAGTCTCAGTGTACAGTCTCAGTGCAGGTCTGTAACGCTGTAACACTCCTGTAACGCTGTATCCACCTTACGGGGACACACATGATTACTCTCATAGTCACATGCATCCAACTGCTTGACAGACCAATGACTGATTGGTCATTAGCTTTGAAGTCCATTCAGAAAGATTCAGAACTAATTCACTAGGTGAAATATGTTGTCTATGGAATTCATCCTCAGTGGAAGAGAATTTGAAATCAGCAGTGGAAAAGGCTGAAACAAAATCAGACCTGGAGCCCTGAAGGGATAGGCCCAAGGAAGCCGCTCCGCCCAGCACGGCCCGCACAGCACGCCCCGCCCAGCACTCCCCGCCCAGCACGCCCCACCCAGCATGCCCCGCCCAACACGCCCTGCCCAACACGCCCCGCCCAGCCCACCCCGCCCAGCAACGCCCCTCCCAGCACGCCCCACCCAGCATGCCCCGCCCAGCACGCCCCTCCCAGCACGCCCCGCTCCGCCCCGCCCAGCACACCCCGCCCAGCACGCCCCACCCAGCACACCCTGCCCCGCCCAGCACGCCCCACTAAGTTAAAGGTTAAGATTAAGTTAACAAATTAAGTGTGGAAGGTTATGGTTAAGTTAAAGGTTAAGATTAAGTTAACCCGTTAAGTGTGTAAGGTTTGGGCTAAGTTAAAGGTTAAGATTAAATTAACCAATTAAGTGTGGAAGGTTAGGGTTAAATTTAAGGTTAAGATTAAGTTAGTAAGGTCTGGGCTAAGTTAAAGGTTAAAATTAAGTTAACCCATTAAGTGTGTAAGGTTAGGGTTAAATTAAAGGTTAAGGTGAAGTTAACCTTTGTCTTGTAATATCACCTGGTTGTAATTGTGGAAGTTTAAGACTGATTGTGCAATGTCTGAGTCACTAATACATTTACTCCCACACATACACGAAGAGTCACTGATATCCTCTCTTTTTTCTCTCTCGTCGCTCTCTCTCTCTCTCTCTCTCTTTCTCTCTCTCCCTCCCTTTCTTTTAACAAACGTGAGATGACAGGCTTTTATGACAGCGAAAGCCCTGAACAGATTGCATAACAGTGAACATCTTGCATAACTAATGTGTAATCAGTAACTGTCACAACCTTTGCTGATTTGTCTTGTGTTCAGCGCTCACATAGGTGCAAACCTGCTGCAAGCAGCAACAGACAGATATGTGTCAGGGCCTAATAAACTACATTCAATGAGCACCAAGAAACAATATTCAGGCCCTGACAAAGTAATACAAGACATTAGTGAGGGGAGTCTACAATAGTGATGCTATAATGGTAGAGTTACAGTACAGTGTACTGTATGAATGGTGCAGCTGGAGTTTAAAGGTAAAAATACTACAGTACTTGTTATAACAGGATTGGGAGGTGCAATGTTAGCTGTAAACACTGCAACAGGCTGGGGTGAATTTGGTCATCAGCAGACTGACAGGGAGGACCTGGGGCACCGCACTGGTGATAACCGCACTGGTGATGACTGTGATGGTGATGATTGTGATGGTGATGACTGCACTGGTGATGACTGTGATGGTGATGATTGTGATGGTGATGACTGCACTGGTGATGACTGTGATGGTGATGACTGCACTGGCGATAACTGCACTGGTGATTACTGCACTGGCGATGACTGTGATGGTGATGACTGCACTGGTGTTGACTATGGTGGTGAAAACTGCACTGGTGATAACTGCACTGGTGATTACTGTGATGTTGATGACTGCACTGGTGATGACTGCACTGGTGATTACTGCACTGGCGATGACTGTGATGGTGATGACTGCACTGGTGATGACTGTGATGGTGATGACTTTGATTGTGATGACTGTGATGGTGATGACTGCGATGGTGATGACTGCACTGGTGATGACTGCATTGGTGATTACTGTGATGTTGATGACTGCACTGGTGATGACTGTGATGGTGATGCCTGTGATAGTGATGACTGTACTGGTGACGACTGTGATGGTGATGACTGTGATGGTGATGACTGCACTGGTGATGACTGTGATGGTGATTACTGTGACGGTGATTACTCCCCTTCCCTGCAATATCTGCAATGTGTTGCATCTCCAGGTGCTCTGCACTCTCCAGTGGAGCAACTTCTACTGGCAACCTTCAGAAGTTCCACCTGTACTGGGTTATGAGTTGGAGACGTTAAGGAATGCTGTTCCTTAACCCTTTCAGACCCTGCATTCATATATTATTCGTATATTTTTTTCATTACTGGAACATAATTTGAAAGGGTTAAGGAACGATCTTTAAGGAATGTCGTTAAGGAAGTAAGGCTACATCATGCGTTTCGTTAGTGGGTTCATAAGTGCTTTGTGGTGTGATTCCTTCTATCCCAGTCCTCCCTACGTTGGAGCCCACTTGCTCTTCCTGCTTGTGGTCCATCTGTTTGGATTCCTGGAAGTTCACAGTTCACAGAACACTTCTAGGCAAGCTCAGCGTGATGGTGAATCTGCCCTCTGGTTACGTTCCTAATGGGACTAAGGCGAAAGTGGTGCGAGTGAACCGAGACCTGGGGGAAAGTCCTACATCTTCACAGTCAGGAGCAGCCAAACACATGGAGCTACTGCCCTGGGTGGAATGTGCCATCATGGAGACGATCAATGTCAAGGAGGTCACATAGAAGGTCAACCTGCCATGGGAGGATTCACTACCTGGTGGACTGGTAGGGGATGGAGGTTATTGATTAATCACCTGCACCTTTCCCTTCTTTGCTCCCAACAGGTGCCTGAGTTCAGTACTCAAATTGTATTACAACACCCACACACATTTCTGCACAACTCTGTTTAGATGATGCAATTGTAAGGGCCATTAACACCTTCACACGCGTCATACTGTAGCTGTCCTCATCTCCTCATTCGTCAGCCTAATTTATGATGGGAGCTTTAGAAATGCCTCATTTCCTCTGGTGAATGCCTTAGTTATTTATTTTAGTAGCAGAGCTGGAGTGAGGGGGGGCTTCACGAGAGTAATCCACATCACTCTAGACCCACACGCCACTATCTCAACACCTCATTACTGCACTCATGTCGGCTGGCAGAAGAGGAAAAAACATAATCATTTAAACTAAAAACCAATTAACATGTATAAACATTCAGAGTTTAAGCCAGTGCAGTGTTCCATTAAAATATATGTAATAATTAAATGCAAATTGATTTTTAGTACATATTCATATTAGATGGCAAATGAGTAGTTGTAGTTGTGGACATCTGTTCAGAGATAATGTCTGTATTGAACTACAGGAACAGAAGTGGCCGTACTGGAAGTTCTGATGAACCTGATGAACCCACACACACCAACGGCCAGGGGACATACCCACACACGACTTACACGAGATTATATGACTTAAATGATTGAACCTATACAACATGTTAACACTGATGTTTATAAAAGTGTGTAATTGACACGACATATTACATGAAAATACAACATATATATCTGATGGCTGTGTTCTGTTAGGAATCATCAAGACTACACAGCCACAGTATCTCTCATATATCCCACACTGTTCTAAAACAGATGATTAGTGTCTCTCATATACCCCACGCTGTTCTAAGACAGATGATCAGTGTCTCTCATACACCCCACACTGTTCTAAGACAGATGATCAGTGTCTCTCATACACCCCACACTGTTCTAAGACAGATGATCAGTGTCTCTCATACACCCCACACTGTTCTAAAACAGATGATCAGTGTCTCTCATACACCTCACACTGTTCTAAGACAGATGATCAGTGTCTCTCATACACCCCACACTGTTCTAAGACAGATGATCAGTGTCTCTCATATACCCCACACTGTTCTAAGACAGATGATCAGTGTCTCTCATACACCCCACACTGTTCTAAAACAGATGATCAGTGTCTCTCATACACCCCACACTGTTCTAAGACAGATGATCAGTGTCTCTCATACACCCCACACTGTTCTAAGACAGATGATCAGTGTCTCTCATACACCCCACACTGTTCTAAAACAGATGATCAGTGTCTCTCATACACCCCACACTGTTCTAAGACAGATGATCAGTGTCTCTCATACACCCCACACTGTTCTAAGACAGACCATCACCATGACCACAGAATGGCTAAATGTGGAATTGAAAACAACGAAACCACAAGCAAATAAGAAGCTTTATGCAGAAACTACAAGGAAGGGAAATACAGGCTGAATGTGTGTGTTTGTATGTGTGTGTGTGAACTGAATTTCCATTTCCTGTTAATCAGCACTAATAGGAACAAAGGAACAGTTTACAGCTCTCAACACGTGAGTGGCCTCACTCACTCGCTGACTCCAACACGCACAGGTAGACAAACTCACCCAGTCACTCACTCAACACACACACTCATTCATTCACTCTGTCTCTCTCACACATGCACACTGTTCTAACACTGTAACCAGACTCTCCCTCTAATACTGTAGCCAGACTCCTCCCCCTAACACTGTAGCCAGACTCCTCCCTCTAACACTGTAACCAGACTCCTCTATCTAACACTGTAGCCAGACTCCCCCTCTAACACTCCAACAATTTAACCAATTTGGTTTTTCAATATAGAAATGTAGTAATCCGGAGTAAATTATTTGAGAAACTGGAATCCTAAATCAGTCAAACAGCAGGAAACAATTTTTATGAATTGACAGACCACTGACTGATTGGCCATTAGCTTTGAAGTCCATTCAGAACGATTCAGAACTAATTCACTAGGTCAAATATGTTATCTATGGAATTCATCCTCAGTGGAAGAGAATTTGAAATCAGCAGTGGAAAAGGCTGAAACTAGATCAGACCTGGAGCCCTGAAGGGATTGGCCCAAGGAAACCCTGTTCCCTGACACTTCCTCAGTACAAAATCTGAAAAATGGCCGCTAATCTGAAAAATATATGGATTAAAAGACAACTTGTTTAAAATATTTGTTTGATATTCCTTTTGTGTTGTTATTTCTGTGTTGTTTTGTTTATTGCAGTGTGCATCATGTTTGCATGGATGTTTCTTTCAAAAAGCTTGTATTGCAATATAACATTTAAATACAATATTAAACAGTTCACTGTTAAGTCCTCATAGACATAAAAAACAATATGTTTTTGTCTTTGCACATGCATATGCGTGTCTTCACATGTATGTTCACATGTGTGTTCAGGTGTGTGTTCACGTGTGTGTTCACATGTGCCTGAGCGCATGTGCTTATGTACACATATAGTTATGTACACACAGATCAGGAAGAGGAAACAAATTGAGTTTATTCACATTCAAGTGTTTTTAGCTGTTACACACACACACACACACACACACACACACACACACACACACACACACACACACACACACACACACACACACACACACACACACTCTCTCTCTCTCTCCATTGCGGTCATTGGGACTCCCTGTCCACTCTCTGTGCAGAAACCAGAATGGTGTGAAAATGCAAAATGGTGTGTTTCTGTGAGAATGTTGTCTCGGTTACAGTTTGCACTCTGAAAGCTCAAGTCTCCGAACTCACAGAGGTCACTCTGACCTTGGGACTGACCTTTTCAGGGTTGCTGTCACAGAAAGACCAGCACTGAAGCACAAGAGTAGAATTTACACAGAGTTGAATTTACATGGCTAGCGCAAGAAGAGCTCATCACAAGGTCTGTGGAAGGCCAGACGCATATATCAGTACAAGTGTTCAGACTGATATTTGAGATTGTAAAATGGCTTTAGATCAATTTGTCTAAAGCACATAAACACATGCACACACAACACACACACACACACACACACACACACACACACACACACACACACACACACACACACTCTCTCTCTCTCTCTCTCTCTCTCTCAGGGCATTACTGAAAAGCTAATTATTTGATTCATTTAAAGCAATCAACCATTAATCACCCTTGACCAGACTGACTAAACGCTAGAGCTTGTTAATCACTGTTACTTTGTCTTTGTGTGTGTGAGTGTGAGTGTGTGTGTGTGTGTGTGTGTGTGTGTGTGTGTGTGTGTGTGTGTGTGTGTGTGTGTGTGTGTGTGCATGTGCGTGTGTATGTGTGTGTGTTTCCTCTCATTTGTCCTATGGTACCCAAATGTTCTGACTCGGTGAACCTTTAAAGAGCTGTTCCTTAGCAACGAAACAGGAAGACTGTGCTGTCCTTTTTTCATAGTGCATGTGAATCACCAAATCTGCATGACTACAGTTTAACTTAATGTGAGAGAAGAAGTTTCAAGTCTGCTTGAAGCCACACACACTGTGGACAGATGTATAAAATGAAGCATGTAGCCATGCAGTCTTCGTAACAACGCCACCATGTGTTGCAGGAGGGTGTTGCACTCAGGGAATTTTCATAGCATCTCGGAGCAAGAACAACAGCCCAGTTTGGAGTAGACCACGCCCCCCACAGAACTGAGTAGACCACGCCCCCCACAGAGCGGCTCCACCCTGAGGTGAAGTGTGTAGCAGATAATCCTCTCCTGTCCTCTGGTGTATCTCACTACAGTCCCACACTGTCTCTGGAAGCGTCAGCACGTGAGCTGTTCCTCAGGAGCACCAGGGCGTGGGCTTCCCTGTGTGATCATCTGCATACAAGCCTATGGTCACTTCCAAGTGTAGACTGGAGTGGTGTAAACACCTCTACTGGACTCTGGAGCTCTGGAACTTGTTTTCCGTGGTGGTAATTCATGTTTGCTGGGCACAGTGGTGGTGGTTCAGACTGGTGTAGGAGGTTTACGAGGGCATGTTCTCAGGGCTTGGACTCCCTTTGTTCCAATGAAGGGGATGCTAATGCAACAGCATGCATGTCTGGGGACGTCCCTTTCCCGTTCCTGCATGACGGGGCCTTGTGTACAAAGGCAGGTCCATAAAAACACCGTTTAATGTGTTTGGTGTGGAACAGCTCCAGTGGTCTACACAACTCTCTTCCCCATTGAATGCCTATGGGATAAACTGGAACATAGACTACACTTTCTGGTCCAACAGCCTGACCTCATACTGCTCTGTTGACTAAATGGGCAAAAACGTTCAAGAATTCACCCTAAAGTTTTTGGTAGCTGTGATTGGTAGCAAAGGGTGGGGGTGTGGTTAGTGTTGGGGGCAGGGCCGGCGGCAGAACATATACAGTGAGGGGGGGCGAACGTAAGTTGTTGAGCGGGGGGGGGGGGGGGGGGTGGCGAACGTAAGTTGTTGTTGAGCGGGGGGGGGGGGGGGGGTGCGTGTAACGATTGTCGAGCGGCACCATGTAGCGATTGTTGTAAAATAAATGGATCTTATTTTTTACATTGAGGGGGCGGGAAACCTCGCCCCCCGTGGCGCCGGCCCTGGTTGGGAGAGGTTGAGGCTGAGGTTGAGTCTGGGGTTAGGGTTGGATTTTAGGTTGGCTGACAATATTTGATTAATACACATGGTTGTGGAATTGGAGACAACCTCACATTAATACATGTGGTTGAGGTATGGGAGACAACCTCACATTAATACATGTGGTTGAGGTATGGGAGACAACCTCACATTAATACATGTGGTTGAGGTATGGGAGACAACCTCACATTAATACATGTGGTTGAGGTATGAGAGACAACCTCACATTAATACATGTGTTTGAGGTATGAGAGACAACCTCACATTAATACATGTGGTTGAGGTATGAGAGACAACCTCACATTAATACATGTGGTTGAGGTATGGGAGACAACCTCACATTAATACATGTGGTTGAGGTATGGGAGACAACCTCACATTAATACATGTGGTTGAGGTATGGGAGACAACCTCACATTAATACATGTGGTTGAGGTATGGGAGACAACCTCACATTAATACATGTGGTTGAGGTATGGGAGACAACCTCACATTAATACATGTGGTTGAGGTATGAGAGACAACCTCACATTAATACATGTGTTTGAGGTATGAGAGACAACCTCACATTAATACATGTGGTTGAGGTATGAGAGACAACCTCACATTAATACATGTGGTTGAGGTATGGGAGACAACCTCACATTAATACATGTGGTTGAGGTATGGGAGACAACCTCACATTAATACATGTGGTTGAGGTATGGGAGACAACCTCACATTAATACATGTGGTTGAGGTATGAGAGACAACCTCACATTGATACATGTGGTTGTAGTATGAGAGACAACCTCACATTAATATATGTGTTTGAGGTATGAGAGGCAACCTCACATTAATACATGTGGTTGAGGTATGAGAGACAACCTCACATTAATACATGTGTTTGAGGTATGAGAGACAACCTCACATTAATACATGTGGTTGAGGTATGAGAGACAACCTCACATTAATACATGTGGTTGAGGTATGAGAGACAACCTCACATTAATATATGTGGTTGATATATGAGAGACAACCTCACATTAATAAACGTGTATAGTATGAGAGGGCCAGCAAGCATTTCCAGGTGTTGATGGCTGTATAGTGAACATGTCTTCTAACTCTGTGCTGTTAAACATAAACATCCCTCATCACACATGCAGCAGGTGGTGGTGGTGCAACATCCCCAAATCCAGTGTGATTAATTTGAAAATACTTCATCACCACAGCAGATGACCCAGTGACAGATACAGCTGTGCATTCCAAAACAGCAGGCATAAATTCAGTGTGATTACCGTAGAAACACTGCTTCACCATGACAACAGGCACTCTGTACACAGTTGACAGCTTGACGAAAACTCCATCTTCATCCCCCTCTCTCTCCCTCTAAAACTACCCCTTCATCCTCCTCTCTCTCCCTCTAAAACTCCACCTTCATCCTCCTCTCTCCCTCTAAAACTCCCCCTTCATCCCCCTCTCTCTCCCTCTAAAACTACCCCTTCATCCTCCTCTCTCTCCCTCTAAAACTCCACCTTCATCCTCTTCTCTCCCTCTAAAACTCCCCCTTCATCCCCCTCTCTCTCCATCTAAGCCTCCACCTTCATCCCTCTCGCTTCCTCTAAAACTCCCCCTTCATCCCCCCCTCTCTCCTTCTAAAACTCCACCTTCACCCCCCTCTCTCTCCCTCTAACTATTCTCTTCCTCAGCCATCAGCTTCATTTGATGCTCTAAAATAATTATTTTGCTGCAGTGTTTCCTGTTGCAGTGTTTTAGTATCACAGCTTTTAATGTTTCCTGTTACTGTGTTTAGCAGTGTTTGGTATCACAGTATTACATCTGCCTTCCCATAGATGTTATGGAGATGTTAACGTGTGGTAAGTGTTGGCAGACAGAAGGAAAAGACACAACACAGAGAAGAACTATGGATGACGTTCAAAGGAAATGTAGACTATGGACAGTATCAATGAAAAGTACATAACAATAAAATCTAATCTAACCAAAAACATAATGGCTGGCACTCACACCTTACCTAGTTTATCTAGTACTGTTCGATGTAAAGGTGTGACCAAGCGTACATGTTCACTCTCTGCTCTGGACTTGTGCTAACGGGCCACCCAATGGAGGATGGGTTCCCTTTTGAGTCTTGGTCCTCCCGATGTTTCTTCCTAATCCCCACCATCATAGGGAGTTTTTCTTTGCCACTGTCGCCTTTGGCTTGTTCATTAGGGATCTGGACCCATACGATTGTAAAAGTGCTTTGTGACAACATGTGTTGTGAAAAGGGCTATATACTGTAAATAAATTTGACTTTGACTTTGACTTTGGTCTAAACGGAACAGGAAGAGAGGTAGTCATGGCTACTGTCAGCTGGTCATATCAACAGAGTCATCACATAATCCAGCATGAAGCCACTTTTACACGCTTCAATCTGGATACACGCTTCATTCTGGACACACTAAACAAGTCGAGATGTTCACTCCAGCATAACTGTGCTGCTGCATCACGTGGTGGTGATGTAGCACTGTACCATCTCAGATACCCAAAGGCGTTATTTTAATCACACATATTACTACTGTTGCATCACAAAATACGTGCCACACTGACAGTTTATTTAATCCGAAGGCAGATGTGCAAAACTACGATTTGAAAGTTTGTGCTTTTGTGCCTCTTTTGTGTCATAATCATCAAATGAATAAAATATTGAACATGAAAATCTAAAGAGGACACTTATTAGATCAATATGAACAAATAGTTGAAAATGCAAAATGATGTTGAAAATAAAATGTCACTCTTGCCAATGGATTTTATCTGAACCAGATTTTGTTCACATGAGAATGACAGGAATCATTTTCCACACAGGACACACCTCTCCTCTCCCTGTGAGTCTCCTCTCTCCTCTACTCCTCCGAGCATATTTTGAGAATTGATACATCCTTAATCCTTGCCATTGGTTTTCAGGTCATGGGCCAGAGGAGACAGGACTACAGAACCAAGGAGGAACCAGGAGGAACCAGGAGGAACCCATTACAGATACCAGGTCTAACCAGCACAGTAGTCTGGACCCTGGTGTTTCAGAACATTGTGGTGAATCTATTCACTTCACCTGCATCTTGTTCTGGTGGTGTGGCTCATTATCATGGTTTTGTTTTGGTTTATTTGTTTGTTTTATGGTGTAAATTGTGTTATCTTAGCAGTGCAAGAAAGAACACACAATTTCAAGCCTCTAGCATTCCATAAAAATTGAATGTGTTTCTAAACTGGAGCAAGTCTAACGTAAGCCATGTCTTGTATGAACTGTATGTCTGAACTGCCATTTCAGAACCACAGGTCTCCTCTCTCTCTCTGGAACTGGGATTCACTGTAATTCACTGGATTTCTGTTTATCTTTTATAAACTCGTGAAATAGACACAAAATGTTAGAAATGTGCTGTTTTGGAAACATACAGCTTGAGGTTAAATATGTGTGTGTGTGTGTGTGTGTGTGTGTGTGTGTGTGTGTGTGTGTGTGTGTGTGTGTGTGTGTGTGTGTGTGTGTGTGTGTGTGTGTGTGTTCTTTTCCCACTTTTCTCCTTCTGGAGATCCTGAAGACTGTAGTTCTAACACAGATCTAGCATAACTGATCCAGTTATGCAGTAATGTTTGGGAATAGTTGTTATATCTAGCTGTGTCGGGGTACGCCTGAAATTACTTTCCTCTCCTCTCCTCTCCTCCCTTCTTCTCCTCTCCTCTCCTTCCCTCTCCTCTTTAATTTAACCACAGACGGGAAGGTCACAGAGTGTATATGTGTTTATCAGGAAATCTGTCCATAGAGTGTAACAATAACATGGAGGTGGTCAGATGAACATGATCTCTATGAACGTATGAGGAAACAGGGCTTGAGTACACATCATACACTCCATACACATTATTATTATTGTTGTTATTATTATTATAGCTGAGATTATTCAGCTCATTTGCACACTTCCTTCATAAACACATGGAGAGCTGGGTGGGTGAAGGACAGGAAGATTACTGTGGGGCTGTTCTACCCCCTCCAATCACAGGAAACAGAAACTTCCTCTCAACACCACAAAGGAGGGCAAACTTCCTGTACCCAATTCCTCCCATATCGTTATTGAGTTTAAGAGTACCATGCTAGAACAGACAGAGACAGAACACACACACACACACACAAACACACACACACACACACACACACACACACACACACACACACACACACACACACACACACGCACAGTGTAAAAAGAGTAGGACTCAAATTTGATTGACATTTTTGACATGTTCTCCCCATATAGTATACGTTTATATAGTATAGAAGACACAGACAGGCAGACGATTGGTTCAGGTCCACTATGCAGGCAGAACTGTGTGATATTGGATCTGGTGGTAGTGAATGGGTGAAAACATTACAGACTTTAACCTTCTGGAATTCACAAATTCATGAAGATGTGCACCCTGCCTGGCTCTGCCCAGTGGCAGTATGGCCTGAAGGTAGCAGTTACATCTTCCTGACGCCCAGTACTAACAGCTGTGTTGGGTCGACCCCTCCACCTGCATCATGTACATGCGTGTGTGGATACAGATGTCCTACCAGAGACATACTTCTGCCATGACAAAGGTGGCTGTGTTGCCAGGTGTCAACCAGAGTGTTACAGAAACGCTCCAGAGTGTTAATCTATCTATATATGCATGTGTGTGTGTGTGTGTGTGTGACTTACAGCAGAGGCATTTGTATTTAATATGCCTCTGAGCAAAAAAAAAACACATTTTTCTCACATTGTTATTGAGTTTATGATGCTAGAGTGAATTAGAACACACACACACACACACACACACACACACACACACACACGCACACACGCACACACGCACACACGCACACACGCACACACGCACACCAAACTGTTATAGGTTGAAACTTTAACTTTACCCAAAACCTGAATAAGGCATCTTAAAAACACACATGTAACATATTGACCAGGCAGAGAAGGATCCAACCTCGGAAGTATACCGCTTTAATTTAAATGAATAACGTGTACAGAAAACAGCACATGAATCACTAGCACTAGGTGTAGTAGCGATAACGTTTTCTTGGGATGGTCAGGAGGGTCCAGGGTCATAACAGGAGAATCTGGGATGTACAGGAGGGCTGGTCAGGAGGTGAGGTCTGGGGAGTGAGCAAGGGTCAGAGCACAGGAGATCGAACAGGTAATGGAAACGCTTGGTATGCTGCATGGGAATACAATGGCAATACTTCACTACAAAGGAAGTGGTGGGAAGGTGCATACGTATGACAAAAAGGGGGCGTGGTGATTAGTGGCAGGTGGGGCTGGTAGGGAAGATCAGCTGGCTTACATCACACTGGGAATGACTTTTTAAATATGATCTAAAATGCATTTCTGCTGTGCCCATGTCTTCTGTTGTAATACTCCTGACTTCAGTCATTAAGGGGAAAGCATAACTGATTAGCAGATATAACATGACATTTGGATAATGAGGTGGGATGAAAAAATATGTGAATTTAAAGCCAACAAACCCAGATTAACGACCACCCTCACTGAGCTGATGGGCCGTGAGGTCATGACTGGGGGAGGGACTGTGTGTGTTGATGTCCGCTCATGCACACAAAGGACAGGAACAGACGTCGGAGGGTTAGGCTGATTTTATTACTTATTTCCTGATGAAACTGCTCTTCCTGGTTAGGGCGCGACCCTTGAGTTGCACAGCAGCGCACTAAACCCATAACGGAAATTTAATATGTAGCGAAGTGCTATTGTAAATTCCATAAGAAACATGAAGGTAAACAACAGTGTAAGTAAAGCCAGCTCAGAGAGCTTGTCCCCTCGGGCAGTCCTGCAGTCTATCTGGGAGCAGAAACCTCAGGCGTCAGTAAACTAGGACTGTTGTTTGACAGCATGCTGCTTAGAGTAAATCACAGTGTTTAACGTGATTATGGCTACAACGGAACACCACTATCAGTGAGGAGTGGCAGACAGGATGTGTAGCCTATGACAATCACACCCACTGCTGGTGTTCAACACCACTGATCACATGCACGTTTATATTACAGTTATGGCATTATCCAGTGGGCCTTACTGAAGAGCACTGAGAGCATTAGCCAAGACCTCCAGGCCAGTGTCAGAGGGACTGTGTCATTTACGATGGCATCGGGACTAAAACTGTGTGATCTGGGCTTGTGTATCAACACTTGTCTTTGATGCCAAGGTTGTGGTTCCATGTAACATCTTTCAGACCCAGATTCTCAAGTGAACTCCAGTGAACTCCGGTATACTCCAGTAAACTCCAATGAACTCCAGTATACTCCAGTGGTCTCCAGTATACTCCAATGTACCCCAGTATACTCCAGTATGCTCCAGTATGCTCCAATATACTCCAGTATACTCCAGTGTACTCCAGTGTACTCCAGTGTAATCCAATATACTCCAGTATACTCCAGTATACTCCAGTGTAATCCAGTATACTCCAGTGTAATCCAGGATACTCCAATATACTCCAGAATTGTCCAGCATACTCCAGTTACTCCAGAATTGTCCAGCTGCAGTGCTGCAAGTCTTGCTCCAGGAGGAGGACACATGTCTGTCTTCCTATATTCACCAGAACTGTGCTGTAGCTGCCTGTCAGCCAGATGACTACATTTCCCATGAAGCTGAGGTCATGGTGTCTCCTACCTGTTCTTCTCCTCAAAAGCACAGAAACTTGCTTTGCTACTTCCTTCCAGAGTTGTCATGGAGCTCGTTCATTCACCTGCTGTTTCAAGATGACTTAAGGGACCCTGAATTACAGTCCCCTGAAATACTGTCCCCTGAATTACAGGCCCCTGAATTACAGTCCCCTGAGTGACATTCCCCTCTAAAGAAAGACACAGCGCGCCTCTTATGTGAAGTTGATAGCTGTCAGGTCATTGGTTGTATTTTGTGTCCTCCTGTTCAGTTTGAATGAACACCTTTGCCCATACTGGTGCTTACTGGGTAACAGTCTCTTGTTCCTGGAGTTTCACTACTGCCAAGTGATTGTTTACTCCTGGTCCAGGTGTTATATAACTGTCAAGAGATTTAGAGTCTAATGTCACATGTATATGTCATTTTTTTAGGGCTTCATGTCCAGTAATATTCATTCAATTGTAAGTCTAGATTTGTCACGTATGGCTACGCCCCCTCTCCCCGCTGTCACTCCAACGTCTCTGTTCCTCGTGGTTTTGTTATTCTCTGCCTGTTTATCCCGCCCAGCTCGTTGTCTCTGATTCCTCGTTTGTTACCACGCCCCTGTCATCATTGTTTGCACCTGATCCACGTTTGGTGTTCTGTGTATATATAGTCCCTGAGTGTCCCTTGTCCCTTGTCGGTTGTTTTGGATGTTTGATTGTTCTCTCCCTCGCGCTGTTGCATTCGTGTGCCCTGTTCCCGGTGTTTTACTCTCTGTTGGTTAGTTCTGTGTTCAGTGTTATTTCAGCCTGGTTTTGTTTCGTGTCTGTCTTTATCATGCCCCTGTACCTGTCTCATCTGGATGGCTCTCCCGTGGTGACCCCTGCCTGTGACTTCGACTATGATTATGGAATGCCCTGTAATAAATCTCGCTCTTCTCAGCGTTTGTGTCCGCCTCCCTGTTCTGCCCAGCGCAGATCGTTACAAGATTGTTTAATAAAAAATCTAGCTGAGAACATGGTAGTTCACTGAGAGGACGTGTGGAGAGGATGTCTGACATTTTCATATGAAAATGTTGCACATGGCTGTTTCATAATAGCTGAGAAGACTGGGCAGAACGTGTGGGAATAATGAACAGGATTCCTGGTTTAGCCTTACTTAGGAAGACTTGATTAATTCAAGTCATCAAGTCATTAATTCATAATCACGACACACCAGACCAGTGCAGCCAGGATGTGGCTGGTGAGGGTTTGAATCCCAGAGGGGAGACCAGGAAAGAGGGCCTTACTGACCGAAGGCACACTGGTCTTAGTAAACTGCAAACACTGATTAACTCTCCGTGTTCAGAAGAGCTTTTGCTTCTTTGCCATGTTTGGAAGAGGCTTTGAGAAGTTTGACACTTGGAACAATAATGAACCCAGCAAATCTGCCCAATTTTCCTCCAGTTCAGTGCTCAGGAGACCCATCAGATTCACTCATGTTTTTAATCATACCTTGTTGCCAAGGTAACGAGGGTTGGAGGGAAAGAAAGAGGCTGGGTAATAAAGTTTCAGTCATCCTCAGTCAGCATGATGAAGGCTAATGGCCTCGTAAATGAGCGCGTGGCTCTTGGGGCCAGCAGCTGTGTGTAATGGGCAGATTTAGCACAATTATATGCTCCTGATTTTACACCTTCATCTAAAGATGAGAATCTCTTTCTCTCTCTCTCTCTCTCTCACTCTCTCTCTGTATCTGTCTCTTTGCTCTGTATGTCACTCTCTTTGTCTCTGCCTGTCTCTCTGTTTATCTGTCTGTCTTCTCTCTGTGTCTCTCTGCCTGTCTCTCTGTCTATCTGTCTATCTTCTCTCTCTCTCTCTCTCTCTCTCTCTCTCTCTCTCTCTCTCTCTCTCTTCTTATTCTTCCTCACTACTCAATCTCTGTCCTCATCAATCATCCATTTCCTCTGGGGACACCATCTGTGATTCCCGAGCAGAAACACAGTGTGCTGTGCATTTGACAACTGGTGCACGACCCCAGACAGCACAGAGTTAAACATTCCAGGACATTGAAGACATCAAAGAAGAAAAACTCAATGATTACAGTTGGATTCAGTCTTATTCAAACCCTGAAACTCTGCTATAAAGTGTGAACACACACACAAACATAGTAAGTGGAAAACAGAAGAATAAATCATGGGACACGGCGGTGAGAACCAGTGACTGGATGCATTGCCCTCCAGTGCATTAAAAATGCACTTGTGGCTAAAATATGGCTAAAATTGAGAAAATCAGTTTTGGCAAGGTGTGGAGTAAACAGCCTTTCCAAATGGTGAGATCACATTTCGAAAAGATAGTTTAAAAAGACATTTGAAATAAAGACATGTCAAGCAAGACCTAAATTCACATTACAGTCTGATTTGATCAAGAAAACAATGATGAAATGCACAATTAAAGATTATAACCCACTTGATTATCCAATAGCACAAGAAGAATTGGTACATAAAAAGCTTGAGGCCTTGACAAAGCTCATTTAGCAGACACCCTGATCCAGAGTAACTTACAATATGCACTCGTGTTCACTAGGGGGCTATGCTACCCTAGCCCAGCACCTAGGGAGCAGTTGGGGTTAGGTGCCTTGTTCAAGGGCACTTCAGTCATGGCCTCGGACCTGGGAATCAAACCCACAACCCTCCAGTCACAAGACTGTTTCCCTAATCACCAGACCATGCCTGCCAGACTCTCATTACTCAACCTCATTCTGAGTTCAGGCTGTTTAACCCGACGACTGGAGCCAGGGGTGAAAACAGGACTCTAATGGACCAAGTGTGCGATGTTTTAAGGGCATCGGAGGGTGAGCTGTTAAATAGAGACTGCATATCTCGTTTTAGTCTCGTTAGGTGCTCGCTCCAACAGTTGAAGGATGACATCATCATGGGTGTTTTTGTGTTTTTTGGGGGTCATAAAATTAAATCAACCTCTGTGGTTTTGGTCGGCATTATAAATCCCCTTTTGGTGAGTGTGTGAGGGTAGTTGGTTATTGCAAACATGACAAGGTGTCCACACCTTCATCACAGCTACTGTGTGTAGAAATGAGAGATGGGGTCCACACCTTCATCACAGCTACTGTGTGTAGAAGTGAGAGATGGGGCCACACCTTCATCACAGCTACTGTGTGTAGAAGTGAGAGATGTGATCCACACCTTCATCACAGCTACTGTGTGTAGAAGTGAGAGATGGGGGCTACACCTTCATCACAGCTACTGTGTGTGGAAGTGAGAGATGTGATCCACACCTTCATTACAGCTACTGTGTGTGGAAGTGAGAGATGTGATCCACACCTTCATCACAGCTACTGTGTGTAGAAGTGAGAGATGTGATCCACACCTTCATCACAGCTACTGTGTGTGGAAGTGAGAGATGTTATCCACACCTTCATCACAGCTACTGTGTGTAGAAGTGAGAGATGTGATCCACACCTTCATCACAGCTACTGTGTGTGGAAGTGAGAGATGTGATCCACACCTTCATCACAGCTACTGTGTGTGGAAGTGAGAGATGGGATCCACACCTTTATCACAGCTACTGTGTGTAGAAGTGAGAGATGGGGTCCACACCTTCATCACAGCTACTGTGTGTGGAAGTGAGAGATGGCAAGACCTGTCTGCCCAAGAGGAATGAAAATGTGTCACTGAATGACACGTGAGGTTGAGTCACAGATGCAGTTTCTTCTTAACTGAGAAAAATGTAAAACTTTGTGACATTTTCAAATCACAAATCAGTTCTAACTGGAAAATTTGTTGCAACATGTCATCGCCTGGGAGAGGGTGTCAGTCTCCCCTCTCCTCATGTTTCTGCTCACAGCTAAATCACTCTCCTTCCTATACACACACATACACACACACACACACACATACAAATACATACACACACACACACACACACACACACACACACACACACACACACACACACACACACACACACACACATACAAATACATACACACACACACATATACACACACATGCACATACAAATACATACACACACACACACACACACACACACACACACACACACACACATACAAATACATACACACACACACACATAGACACACATGCACATACAAATACATACACACCTACACACACACACACACACACGCACGCAAATACACACCCACATGCACGTGCAAATACACACAAACACACACACACACTAATACCTACACAAACACACCAACATGACTTAAATGTCAATAAACATATTATTATTATTATTATTATTATTATTATTATTGTTATTATTACAGTTCTTTGCAGTCGCTAAGACTCAATTTCTGAAAGTATGTGTCCCAACTTAACACACAGCAGCCAAAGCCAAAACTCTTTCAACTCTTGCCAAAACCACACACTGTATTGCATCCAAACTCTGTACACAAATATCAGCTGAACAGCCTTTCCAACTACAAATGAGAAACACTACCACCATGTTTGAGTGTTCAGTGTGTAGTCTGTTGTAATGTTATTGTACTCATATACACATGTATATTCACAAATATACAGGTTATTTTTGCATGAACAGCATGAACATATGCTGTATATACTGTAAACACATGGATAACAAAAATAGACAAAAAAATAAATACGCTTGTAACTCCAGCATACAACATTAAGGGGGCATCTCAACTCGCATTTGGGTCTGGCCACAAGATCTCATCACCATCACAGGCAATGTCCTCTCTGTCCTCTCTGGTCAGACAGCGGGGGAAGGACCTTGTTGAGTGGGGCGTCCACCCCAGCACGTCCCAGACAACACGTCCCAGACGACAACACACCTGGACTGGTCTGGTTCATCCCCCTGGTGATGAAGAAAGAGAGTGTTGTGCTCTGTGTTGAAGTAACTGATGATGTGGGCGGTGTTGTAGGGACCATGAGTGGCGTGATGATGAACACCATCATTCTGGCACGTGGCTGCACACGTTTTGATGTTTCACACTGTCACTGTCCCAGTGCAGACAGACTCACTGAATGGATGTTGTTGATGGTGACGTTGTCAGTAATGATGTGCTGTTGTAGTTGTTGTAAATGAATGCTGTTGTGTGCTCTGACCATATTGATGATGGTCTGTCTCTGTTCTGAGATGGATAGCTGTCTTCGTCCCCCAACAAGTGGTAGTCGAGTAGTGCAAAAACATGACATAGTATGTATAGAGGACAGGACTACTTATCTATTCTCATTTTGAAATGTCTGGATGATGCTACAGTGTAGCAGCACAGATAAGGTTGGACCCTTTGCCTCCAGAAACCCCAACACATGGTTGACCACATGGTTATGGTTACTCATCCTCTTCCTCATTCTTGTACTCTTCATCGTCATCTCTATGTAGTATTGAACTCCATTGATGTGCAAACCAAGATTTGCAACTTGTGGCCTCTTTATAGGGATTAGGCTCTGATTAATCTGTGAAGACTGGGTTTGGATTTTGGTAGGTGGGTTTAGCAGTTGAATTGCAGTTGAATTTGCCAAAAGAAACACATGGTTTTCAGTTTTGAATGTTGTGTCTTATGTAAAGAACTGTATTTAATGTTTTGATGAAAGTGTGTTTTAGAATTGCTAAATGAGTGTAAGGCAGAGAATGTGCTTAAAGTTTAGTGCACCAGGTAATTAGATATGCTACATGGGCTAGTGGTTTCCAGAATATTCCAGAATATTCCAGAATATAGCGGCGATATTATCATTATTGTTGGTGGTGGTGGTAGTGTTTTTCTTCTTCTTGTCACAGTTGTCTCGTTATTGTTATGAGCTGCACTTGTGTCTTGATGTTGTCCGTGTTTTTAAATTTGCGTGTTGTCTGAGTTCTTTGTAAGTCCTTGTTTGACTTTGTGGCACAGTTGTGGTGTTTTCATAAAAATAAACATTACATGTTTGACGACTCTCTCTGCTCGGCATTCTGCTTCATCCTTGCGTGACTCCTCCTTCTTCTCATTATTATGCAACATTAAAATTAAACATGCAAACATTTTCAAAGCCATTTTGACGTGAGAGAAAGAGAAATACAGAGAGTAGGAGAGAGAGTTCAAGTGAGGTTTGTCTAGACTGAAACCTGAAGAGATCAGCACTGACTTAATCATTTACAACAATGACCATATAATAAGGCACTGCAAAACTAGTTAAAACGCCACCCACGTCAGAGGGTGTGTACCTTGTCAGGTCCGATTGTTCTTGGCTGGTCCAGTGGAATTAAAGCCAAATCTAACAAAACAAGAGAAACAAAAACACATGAAGAAGGAAACTCAGGCAGGCTTCTCGTTTACAAGAGCAGAGACCAGCAGCAGACGTCTGTATGTAGACGTCTGGGTGGGGTGTCTAGGGGAAGTCTAGAAGCAGACAGACAGGATGGGTGTGGGGGTATCTAGAATCACGCTCCTGTATATAGACAGTGGGGGGTGACTAGATGCAGACTTCTGTATAAAGACGGCCAGTATTCACATGATAAACAAAGCATTTTTTTTTCATACTGGGATCTAGACGGGTCCAGATAACTCCAGACAGGTCCGGATCAGTACTGCTCCATGTCTTGATATGGACTTCTACTAGCTGGCCACCCAGTGGAGGATGGGTTTCCATTTGAGTCTTGGTCCTCCCAAGGTTTCTTCTTAATCTGCCTATGGAGTTTTTCCTTGACACTGTCACCCCTGGTTTGCTCATTAGGGATCTGGAGGCATGTGATTGTAAAACTGCTTTGTGACAACATGTGTTGTAAAAAGTGCTATATGAATATATTTGACTTTGACTTTGATGGCACCCTGTGTGTGTTGTACCCATGCATCCAGTTCTTATGGGAACATTATTTCATTCCATCATGTACCTGCTTGGGAAGGAGTAAGATTCTGCATTAAAGTAATGTGAGTTATCATGAGTGATATGACTAAAGACGTGTGAATATAGTCATGTGAGTAAAGTCATGACTAATGTCATCTGAATAAAGTCTTTGAAAAAGTCATGTGAGTAGATTGATGTGAGAAATGTCATATGATACAATGCTATAAAATGAGCTACACAAATCTCTCTCCAACTCCCCAAACCTCTCTCTCTCTCTCTGTCTATCTATATCTCGCTCTCTCTCTTTCTCTGTGTCTCACTATATTATATCTTCACTATTTTCTGTATTTTTCTTTCTTTTTCCCTCACACCTAATCTCCATCTCTTCATTTCTCCAGTTAAGCCATATGTTTTCCTTTCATCCATCATTTTACTATTGTATAGTTTTTATGCCAAATAAGAAGAATACATTTTATTTATTTTATTTTATTTATTACCACACTTTACATTTGGGATCACATCTCAAAGTTTAAATAATAATTACAAATATAAAATAGCCTGTAATAATTTAAGGAGAGAAAGGAAGCAGTTCCCTTAAGTTGCTTTTTGAAACAATCCAGTCTGTGGTGCCCTTAGAACTTCTGGTAGGACATTCTGTTTATGTCTCTTCACAGTTTCTCTTTGACCTCTATCAGACCTGCTAGCTTCTATCAGAGCACTAACACTCTACATCAGAGCACTAACTCTACATCCAGGACACTAACACTCTCCATCAGAGCACTAACACTCTACATCCAGGGCACTAACACTCTCCATCAGATCACTAACACTCTACATCCAGGACACTAACACTCTACATCCAGGACACTAACACTCTCCATCAGAGCACTAACACTCTCCATCAGGACACTAACACTCTCCATCAGATTACTAACACTCTCCATCAGGACACTAACACTCTCCATCAGAGCACTAACACTCTACATCCAGGGCACTAACACTCTCCATCAGATCACTAACACTCTACATCCAGGACACTAACACTCTACATCCAGGACACTAACACTCTCCATCAGAGCACTAACACTCTCCATCAGGACACTAACACTCTCCATCAGATTACTAACACTCTCCATCAGGACACTAACACTCTCCATCAGATCACTAACACTCTCCATCAGGACACTAACACTCTCCATCAGATCACTAACACTCTCCATCAGGACACTAACACTCTCCATCAGATCACTAACACTCTCCATCAGGACACTAACACTCTCCATCAGATCACTAACACTCTCCATCAGGACACTAACACTCTACATCCAGGACACTAACACTCTCCATCAGGACACTAACACTCTCCATCAGGACACTAACACTCTCCATCAGATCACTAACACTCTCCCTCAGATCACTAACACTCTCCATCAGAGCACTAACACTCTCCATCCTGTCACCCATCTGCTGCCATTACACCTTTAACTTCCATTGTTACATTTTCACCCATTTATCCGTTAATTTTCTTTCTTTTTCTTTCTTTCTTTCTTTCTTTCTTTCTTTCTTTCTTTCTTTCTTTCTTTCTTTCTTTCTTCATCAACCCAATTCTGTCCTTATATTCACCCCATGACCTGCTGATTCTGATGCTGTCTTTATTCCACCAGTCTCCACCCTAACCACCACTTAATCAGTAACCATAACAACCACTCACACACACTCTTCTGTTGTAACCACCACCTAACACCCAGCCCTGCAACACCCAGTCCTGTGGATTTCATCACTGGCTCGAGGACTCTGATGACTAACACTTCAGCATGGAGCATGTAGCTCCCCCCAGCTCTGAATCACCCTGTCTCCAGTCCTACAGCTCCTGACCCAACCACCAAGAATATATCATGACCCGCACAGCACGTTGTTAGAGGGAATTACTGCTAGTTCCACAGGTAGGAGAGAGAGGAGACGAAGTTCTTGTGAGGTGCAGCTGCTGACTGATGAGTGGTGACCCTGGAACAGCGAGAGCAGTCAAGCACGTCTCATCTTCTCTTTTATCTGATGCGCGTCGTGTCTGATCCGATGTTGTGGGCTACAGACACTAATGAGAATGAAGGGGGCTTTGTGCAGGTGCCTGCACCTTCTGTCTGATGTCCTACTTTAATGAGGTGGTATAGTTTTGCAGGAAAACGTTTCAGTTTGCTATATAAAGACACCAATACGCACTAAGCCATGCCCCTAGATCCTAGAAAATATCTGTGTAAACATGTGTACAGGTGTGTGTGTGTGTATATATTTATATATTTTGTAAATATGTGTATGTACAGTTGTGATCAAATTTATTCAACCCCCACTGAAATAAAGTGTTTTGGCCAGTTTGACATTGATTTTGATCATTTCAGTCATCTTATTTACAATTATATCAAAGAGGCACTTATAAATTAGACAAACATAACATAATATTTATGATGGAATAACCACAAATGTCTTTACTGTGCTGACATCATTATCAGTTTTATTCAACCCCCTAGTGACATTATTTTTTAGTACTTAGTACAACATCCTTTTCCAGTTATGACAGCTTTCAAGCGTGAAGCATAGCTTGACACAAGTGTCTTGCAGCGACCTATGGGTATCTTAGCCCATTCTTCATGGGCAAAAGCCTCCAGTTCAGTCACATTCTTAGGCTTGC